>NC_090709.1:10429599-10467099 GCF_040954835.1 Lepisosteus oculatus | reverse complement strand
CTCGCTCATTCCCCTGTTCACACGTGCAGTGCGGCTTGTCCGTCTGTTTATTTGTCAGCTTTGGCGAGACACGGGTGCTTGTGTATTAGCGTGAGCGTTTTTTATTCTGATCAGGAACAGTTTAACAAGTCCGCAAAGGATCGAGGAAAGGTTTATCGCCAGCTGAAAAGAGACACAGCGCTTCGGCTGTGGAGACTTGTTCGGTTGGCGTTCGGAGAGTCGCGTTTTTCAGAATTGTATTGAGATCGTTTTCCACAGAGCTCAGATGTCAAAGCACAGCAGCAGCTCTCCACAGCGATCCTCTATAGCGCCCTTTCTCCCGCAGCTCCGTCCTCATTGGAAGGAAGCAAGAGTGAAAGGCTGAAGTGAAATAGAGCGGGGACGAAGGCAGTGAAGAGAGAGAACGTGGGAAGAAGAGAAAAACGCAAGGGAAAAAAAGCAGCGTCGTAAAAGAGGTGACGGAGCTGTCCTCTCAATAAGAAGGGTGCCAGCGAGCCTTGCTCTCGCTTACGGCCACACCCCCTTGAGCACGCCTGATCTCGTCTGATCTCGGAAGCTAAACAGGGATGGGCCTGGTTAGTACTTGGATGGGAGACCGCCTGGGAATGCCAGGTGCTGTAAGCTTTTAAGCGCAGGAGGCGCCCTATCCCCGCTCGCTCGCTCATTCCCCTGTTCACACGTGCAGTGCGGCTTGTCCGTCTGTTTATTTGTCAGCTTTGGCGAGACACGGGTGCTTGTGTATTAGCGTGAGCGTTTTTTATTCTGATCAGGAACAGTTTAACAAGTCCGCAAAGGATCGAGGAAAGGTTTATCGCCAGCTGAAAAGAGACACAGCGCTTCGGCTGTGGAGACTTTATTAATAAGGCCCCTCAGTAGTTGAGATCTCTGTTATTCCCATCTAGAAACATGCAATCAGCATGTTATTGCTGAAGCAATAGTCACAACATTATTCCACACCTGGGTGAGATGCGGGTTATGATGACAGTCATGCTTTCTACACCTTATACTGAGCTCAGAAATGGACCAGGCGGACATCTCACGAGCAGATCCCTCCGCGTATAAGAAAGGCAACTTGTCTCAGCAAAAATACAAAAAGGCAAAAATCCCACACTTGGAATGCAAACGTACCCTAAAAAGGAAACACGGTTTTAAAACGAACTTGATTTTCCCCTGGAGAAACCTTTTTATGGACACACATCGCATCTATTACACATGTAGAACTAAATATAAAGATAAAACTTAATATAAGAAGTCATGACATATCACACATGACGAAGTCTGGTCCAGAATAAACAGTTTACACTGACCCACCTTTATTTACCCTGGTCACTCACTTCTATTAACTGTTTAACTGGGTAACAAATTAATATTTGTTTCAATTTGGGATCTACACCTGGGAGCCCTGAAATGTTGGCCAGAGGGGAGAAGCTGATATTCAGACGTGAGAATATATTAAAATAAAGGATCTGATGTTGTTTTTCACCTGTCTAATCAAAGCTTGTTCAAAAATTATCTGATTATAGGACACACGAGTTTATAATCATACTCATTCCACTTTTTAACCCCGTATATATGCACAATATGAAACGTATATACACTAAATCTCACGTGTGACTCCCATAATATACATTTCTTTACGAAAATTAGGAACACTTACTACAATTATCAACCCCCCATGACGAGGCAATATTTCATACCTTTGTTTCTTTGTGGGTTCAAAGTTCTGTCCTGTCGTTTCACACGTAATGTTTTGGTAGTTATCTCAATTTTCCTTTGCAATTATCTCCAAGATCATCATCAACTTTTTGTAAAACGCTATGCACAACTGATATTTAAAGAAAGTCCTGTACCAAAACGTCTTCGTAGGGAAAGACAACTTTTTTTCCTTACGTTAGTCGCTACACGGTTACTCAAAAAATCCATTCACCGCCTTTAAAAAAAAAGTTTCGTTTTTTATTGTGGTTCACTGACATTTCTGTCACAATTCTGAGGGACCCCAAATAAAATTCACTTGCCGGTATAAAGACGCCGGCGAGGATAAGACAGGTATCGAGCCACCTGCGTATCTAGCGGACGTTTAAAATAAAAAAAATGGCGTGTAATGTTGCGAAGGGCTACTGTTTTTTTTATAGTTTGTCGATTGTAAGGGACGTGGGCCGCGACAGAAATACTGGACGGGGTGGGAAAAGGTTTATTGATGGTTTATTGTACCGCAACGGTCACAATTGACTCACCAGCAAAGATGGCGCCGAGGCCACATCGGCTCCCTCCCGCCCTGCCTCTTACCGAAGCTCGAGCTGCGGAGCGCGACGCCAAACCGCCAGTCCACGGGCGCGGGCGCCGGACATAGACGTCATAAACCCTTCCGAGGCGCAGGAATTATAGATCACTGTAGTTTCTTCTGGACCCGGGTTAGGGACAGTGTGCCCTCCGTGAGAGTCTTCTGAGGAAGCCAGTGTCTCATGGGTGTCCAGGCTTGGTACCATCTGTCCATCACAGGACACACAGACACACACACTCACACACCCTGGACAGGACACCAGTCCATCACAGGACACACACACACTCACTCACACACCCTGGACAGGACACCAGTCCATCACAGGACATACACACACCCTAGATAGGACACCAGTCCATCACAGGACACACACACTCACACACCCTGGACAGGACACCAGTCACTCACAGGATACACACACACACTCACACACCCTGAACAGGACACCAGTCCCTCACAGGACACACACACACAACCTGGATAGGACACCAGTCCCTCACAGGACACTCAGACACACACACTCACACACCCTGGACAGGAACCAGTCCATCACATGACAAACACACATTCACTCACACACCCTGGACAGGACAGCACTCCATCATAGGACACACACACACCAGGGCCAGTTTTCCCAGAAGCCAATTAGCCCAAAAGCCTGTCTTTGGACCCGAAGAACACAGGGAGAACATGCAGACTCCACACAGACAGCCCCCCCCCCCCCCCCCCCCCGGGTCCAGACCCGAGCCCGGAGCCCCCCCGCGCTGAACCCCTCCGTACAGACGGCCGCACACAGCTCCGTTGTTCCCGATTCCCGAGGTGATCTGTTAAAAGAAGCCGGTGTGTTGCCTCCAGGTGACATTTCCTACTGGAGTCAGGACAGGAGGCTCTTCTGTACACAGAAGGGGATGGGGGTGGGGAACAAGCCGCCCAGCCCTGTGGTTGAAGCCGATACCCCGGCTTCTCTCCAGACACAGCTGGGTGAGCTCCTCCAGTCAGTACAGGGGGCTCTACTGTACACAGAGGGTGGCGGGGGTGTGGAACAACTCCTTTGTTCGGGGCCTTGGGGCATTCTTGTTGTGAAAGGCGCTATATAAAAAAAACTGAATTGAAATTGAATCTTACAGGTTTGGGTTTTTCAGAGATCTTGTCAGAGATCTTGTCTGACGTGCCCGTTTCAAAAACGTAACGACACTCCTCACGTCCGAGCGCCGCCGGTCTGTGACGTAACGTATCCTTACACAACCATGACGGTTTCATCATGGACAGCACGAAAGCCCGAAAAGTGGTTGACATTTTAATTTGGCAACGCCACGATGGATCCCAGTTTTTTTTTTTATTTTGGAGGCCAAAAAGGACAAAAAAGGAAACGTCCGGAGTGGATCGATGGTCATCTCTGCGGTTGTTCTGATGTTCTGAAAAAACAAAACAAAAAAAAAAACGGCTCGCTTGCCCGGTCGTGTAGTGTTTCCACACCCCACGCAAATCAACTTCTCTTCGCCCCCGGGGGCTCGTCGCCCGCAGCACCCCTCTCACGTGATAGGGGCTTCCCCCGGCTGTGACGTACTTACCCTACCCCCTTCCGCCAACGTCATACCGAAGGTCGCGCTTCGGGCCGCGGCGATGTTGACGGACTGTCTTGTAGCGTGAGAAGGGTTTAAATTTCGACTTAAGGAGTTGGCCATCGTTATATTTCGCGAGGTATCATACGGGGGGAAAAAGAACATTTATATTTATCAACCTACTAGTAATACTGGGTGGATGTCACATTCCCCAAAGTTCAGTGCCTCTCTCTAATAAAGTAGAAACGTGACATTGAACTCCGTTCGAAACAGGAGAAATCACCAGGACACGATACAACTGACGTCCGGAAAAGAAAAAAAGAACTCCTATTCCCATTTGTAATGACCCCGTAGTGTTTTTCCCGGTGTGCGCTCATCTTTCGGAGACCCGTTTCTCTCTGGTGTTTTGCTGTTGGAATAAATGCCGAGGTGACCCTTCTGTGTGGAGTCTGCGTGTTCTCTCCAGCGGGTCGTTTCCTACACCGCAGGGGCTGATCGAACCGGGGTCTCCCAATCGTCACAGAAGTGTGTGTCATTTTGGGTGGTGGTGGGGGGGTGCATCGGGGATACTGCGCCCCGAGGGGATAACCTCTCACCTTACTCCGGACGAAGGGAGAAGACCTGTACCTTCACGAGTCCGGGTTGTGAAAACTTCTTCTGGCAGTTCAAAACGTTTCGAAGAGACTACAGCGCTACCCTGTTTTCCATTTCTATCGTGTATTATTATACAGTCATAAGTATCTGTACTGATCACAGATCCCCCTCTCACTACCAGGACTGAAGCCCAGTGCAGCACGAATAATAATAATAATAATTAATCCGTCTGGACTCTCCACTCAGAGCTCTTCCCAGGTCAGGGGGATCCCCTCCAGCCCCCCCAGTGTGCAGCCCCCACGTGGATGATGCTCCAGTCGGCTCAGCACACAGCAGCTCTCAGTGGGGAGGAGAGCAGAGGGATGGAGCCAGTTCAGAGAGGGGGGGTGATAAGGAGGCCATGATGGGTCAAGACCAGGGGGGGAATCAGGCCAGGACACTGGGGTAACACCCCTACTCCTCTCCAGAAACACCCCGGGATTGTTAATGAGCACAGAGAGTCAGGACCTCGGTTTGACGTCTTATCCGAAGGACGGCGCCTGTTTACAGTCCAGTGTCCCCCGTCACTATACTGGGGCATCAGGACCCACACAGACCGCAGGGTGAAAGCGCCCCCTGCTGGCCCCACTCACACCTCTCCCAGCAGCAACCTCAGTTTTTCCCAGGAGTCTCCCCTCCAGGTACTGACCAGGCTTCTACCTGCTGGGCTCCAGTGGGGAGGGGGCTGCTAGCTGGGAGCTGCAGGGTGAGATGGCTGCTGGGCAAACGATGGCTAAAGAGCTTCCTAGGACACCCTGGAGTTCGTGGTCAACTTCCTTCTCTTCAGACGGAGGTGGCTTGAAATCTGTCTCGTTTCAAGGAGTATTGGACACGATGCCCCCCCTGCTTTAGCCCCGCTAACTGGTGGCACGCCGACAACGAGGGCTCTCGGCCTCAATCCATCAACCACAAACTCTCCGGGATGAAAGAGAAAGACAGACTCTGTTTGTTCGTTTCGGGGGGGGAGGGAAAAAACCAAAAGCTTTTTTTAAAAAACATTTTAATGATGCTTAACAAAAGAACAAAAATTACAATACAGATTAATGTCAAGGGACACACCCCCCCCCCCCCATCTAACGATCATCACAGGACCTTAAAATAATACTTAATAATACAAGGTCATGCAGACGATCTGAGGACTCAGGTGGAGATAATGTGAAAGTTTTCCACAGTCCAGTCTGGGGTCCCTCAGCTTCAGTCCAGACTGGGGTCTGGGGTCCCTCAGCTTCAGTCCAGACTGGGGTCCCTCAGCTTCAGTCCAGACTGGGATCTGGGGTCCCTCAGCTCCGGTCCAGTCCAGTCTGGGGCCCCTCAGCTCTGGTCCAGTCCAGTATGGGGCCCCTCAGCTCCAGTGCAGTCCAGTCCAGTCTGGTGTCCCTCAGCTCCAGTGCAGCCCAGTCTGGGGTCCCTCAGCTTCGGTCCAGCACAGACTGGGGTCCCTCAGCTTCGGCCCAGCACAGTCTGGGGTCCCTCAGCTTCAGTCCAGACTGGTGTCCCTCAGCTTCGGCCCAGCACAGACTGGGGTCCCTCAGCTTCGGTCCAGACTGGGGTCCCTCAGCTCCAGTGCAGTCCAGACTGGGGTCCCTCAGCTTCGGTCCAGCACAGACTGGGGTCTCTCAGCTTCGGTCCAGACTGGGGTCCCTCAGCTTCAGTCCAGCACAGTCTGGGGTCCCTTAGCTTTGGTCCAGTCCAGTCTGGGGTCCCTCAGCTTCGGTCCAGCACAGCCTGGGGCCCCTCAGCTCCAGTCCAGTCCAGTCTGGGGCCCCTCAGCTTTGGTCCAGCACAGTCTGGAGTCCCTCAGCTTCGGTCCAGCACAGACTGGGGTCCCTCAGCTTTGGCCCAGCACAGACTGGGGTCCCTCAGCTTCGGTCCAGCACAGACTGGGGTCCCTCAGCTCCAGTCCAGTCCAGTCTGGTGTCTCTCAGCTCCGGTCCAGTGCAGTCTGGGGTCCCTCAGCTTCGGTCCAGCACAGTCTGGGGTCCCTTGGCTCCAGTCCAGTCCAGTCTGGTGTCCCTCAGCTCCAGTCCAGTCCAGTCCAGTCCAGTCCTTGGTGGGGAAGGCGACTCCGATCTTAGCTGGCACAGAACCGGGAAAGGAACCTGGAAAGAATATTGTTATTGCAGGTGTGAGGGACACAGACACGGACATCACCATGACATCAAACAGCAAGAGGAGACTCCTTCTTGAATCACAGACACGACCGGGCGGCGTCCCCCTGTCTGCTCACCTGCACCTCCTCTTCTTCTTCTTGTCCTTCCCGGCAGCCTGCTCCTCCTCTCCCTCGCTCTTCCTCTCCTGACACACGGTCTCCGCCGCCTCCATCGGCTCGTCCTTATCATCTGTCTCCACCGACATGCAGCTCAGGGACTTTAAAAAGACGCACCAGCACTTCTGAAGCAGAGACAGGAGAGTCACGTTAAGAGTCGGACTGGACACTCCAGGACATGAACACTGCACTGAGAGAGAGAGGGGTTCATACACACACACTGACTGGACACTCCAGTACATGAACACTGCACTGAGAGAGAGAGGGGTTCATACACACACACTGACTGGACACTGGACAGAAGTAAAGAGAGAATCAGAGCATTACCCACTTTCTTTTTCTTCTGTCTCACAGGAGGTGGTGATTGGACCTCCTCCAGCTGGAGTCCGAGTAGGGAGAGAGGGGGCAGGAGAGGGACAGCACAGCACAGAGAAAGAGAGAGACAGGTGAGTCAAGTGTCCCAAGAGTACAGAGACTCTGCTGAGATCACACTCGCAGTGAGTGAGCCTGGGTGTAGCCCACTAATACTGACCCACTGTACACCATAGGACAGAGAAGAGGAGGAGGAGAGAGACACACTGCCTAGACACCACAGGACAGAGAGGAGGAGGAGAGAGACACACTGACTGGACACCACAGCACAGAGAGGAGGAGGAGAGAGACAGTGACAGACAGGGCTGACAAGACAGACAAGATGGCGAAACTCCACCACAGACAGGACAGGAGGCAGGGTGGGACCAGCACTGACCTTCTTCCTCTCTCCTGCCGGAGGAGCTGTCTCCACCTCCTCTTCCTCCTGCAAGTCAAGAGACAGGCTGAGAGAGAGACGGGCTGGTGGGACATCGGCGAACAGAGCTGAAGGCAGAGAGCCGGGGAGACAGGCCCAGCTGGGACAACGCAGGACAGACAGAGAGACAGACAGAAAGGAAGGAGAGAGAGACACAAAGATGAAGGCACAGAAAGACAGCAGGCAAAGAGAAAGATTGAGATTGAGGGACAAACAAACCGAGAGAGAGAGCGGAAGGAGAGAGAGAGAGGAAGGAGAGAGAAGGACAGACAGACTGACAGACGGGGCTGAAAGAGAGAGAGACAGAGAGGCAGGGACAGACAGACAGCAGGACGAGAGAGAGACAGAGATCGAGGGACAATAATTTGGTTTCGAAATTTATTCTGAAAATATACAATCATTCACTCCTGAAAAATATCGAGTTCAAATTATACATTATGTACAATATTGTAATCAACATATGGCTAATCATCAAAAATAAAAAAAAACTGTACTGGGGGACACAGCTGGCTGTGCTGTTCTGGACAGAACACACTGAGGTCCAGTTTCCACCTCCTGCAGGATCAAACAGCACCTCCACTGGCTCTCCAGTGAACAGAGGGACAGACAGAGAGGCTTCAGGCTGCAGGGTGACATTGTCTCTGTGAGCTGAAAGACAATCAGGACAGAGGATGATATAAGAACACACTCTGTCAAGAATATAGAGCCCTCTAGTGATCCTACTGTAGACCTGCTCACCACCCACAGTGACGATCACAGTGCTGATACTGCTTCCATTAAGGTCCCTCACTGTGTAGTTGCCCTGATCAGCTGGAGTGAGGGAGCGGAGTGTCAGAGAGCTGTTCTGCACTGACACTCACTGTTCGTACCTGGGGCCAGGGAGCCCTGCGCTGCTCAGTAAGACTATACGATTCCGGACAGATCGTGCAGGATCAAACAGCACCTCCACTGGACCAGCAGTGTGGAGGGGGGAGACAGAGAGGCACCAGGCTGCAGGCTGTGGACTTCTGAGTGAGCTGAAAAGGGACAGGTAGAAACATGTTGAATATTTAGTTTTACAACAATACCTTGAGTTTGGACTGCGATCAGCTTCATTTTGTATTTCAGCTGTGAAAATGCAATTTCAAAAATGCACGCCACACTCATGTTAGGTTCAAGTTACAGTTGCATCACAACTCAATACATTTGCAATTCACTTCTGAGATAATTGTTCCTGGTGTTTGTGTTGTGTATGCCTTGCAATGGAGGGGTGAGAAATAATGGACTTATTACATTATAATGAATAATAATTGCTTACACTTATATAGTGCTTTTCTGGACACTCCACTCAAAGCGCTTTGCAGGACATGGGGACTCCCCTCCACCACCACAAATGTGCAGCATCCACCTGGATGATGGGACGGCAGCCATAGTGCACCAGAACGCTCCCCACACACCAGCTATGAGTGGGGAGGAGAGCAGAGTAATGAAGCCAATTCATAAATGGGGGTTATTAGGAGGCCATGATTGGTAAGGGTCAATGGGAAATTTGGCCAGGACACTGGGGTAAAACCCCTACTCTTTTCGAGAAACACCCCGGGATTTTTAATGACCACAGAGAGTCAGGACCTCGGTTTTACGTCTCATCTGAAGGACGGCACCTGTTTACAGTTTTTCCAGTGTCCCCGTCACTATACTGGGGCATTAGGACCCACATGGGCCACAGGGTGAGAGTTCCCCCTGGTGGCCCCACTAACACCTCTTCCAGCAGCAACCTTAGTTATTATTGTGAAGAATGAAAGAATATTAGGAACATGAAAAGGTTGAATGTTTTAAATGCGTTTTTTTACTGAAACATCCGCTACAGAGATGCGCACACACGTCATTACAAACGCACACCTGCACA
This sequence comes from Lepisosteus oculatus, assembly GCF_040954835.1. Lineage (NCBI taxonomy): Eukaryota > Metazoa > Chordata > Actinopteri > Semionotiformes > Lepisosteidae > Lepisosteus > Lepisosteus oculatus. Next base: position 10,457,685 of record NC_090709.1, on the reverse strand, counting down.
GAGACGTCCTCAAGCGCCTTGTTCACAATTATGGGCTCCAATAGGAACAAAAAACGCCAGCCTGACAACTCGAGCATTCAAACCAAGAACCCAACACGTACTTATGTTGGCAGCCTGTGCAGAAAAGCAGAAAGAACCACAAGCCTTCTCTATTGGGAGGAAAAACACACACTCCCTCTCTCACACTCCTGATTTCCTTAAATAGCTCATTCTTCATCTCTGGCTCCTACATACAGTATAGCAGCGCTCAGTCTGCTTTGAATAAGCCATAAATCTAAGATTTGTTTTATCTGTTCCTCTTGTCTAGGCCTAGAGCTGCTTTTCATAAAAGAGCTGTTTGCATAAATAGCTAGGGTTACAGCTGAAGACACCAGCTTCATCCCCCAGTGTGTTATACGTCGGGAGCAAGAGAAGAGGGCCAGGCCGTGCCTTTTCATAGATTTTTCTTCTGAAAAGTCAGTTTCTCAGAGGCAGATTTAGCCCCTCATGCATTGTAGAGAGATAGACACGCCCGCGCGCGAACAGTTAGAGCTGCACCCTCACACAGAGTCAGACCCGCACAGACACATCCTCTTGTTTAAACAAATACACAAACCTGACGGCGCTCACAATGATCCAGACACACACACACACACACACACACACACACACACACACACACACACACACGACATCAGTAGTCACACTTGCACACTGGACCCCAGCTCAGTCCTCACCTCCAGCTCCTGCAAACCGCTTCGAACAAACTGCATTAAGAAAATTAGGTTGCGTTCCGGTAGCAGGCCATCCTGGGCACCAGTGTGAGTTACACACTCATTTGTAAAAGCCCTTCCGCATCGTCGGGCATGCTTCACAGTGCTGGACCTGGGGTGTGGGTGCTGTCTGTGTGGAGTTTGCATGTTCTCTCCCTGGTCTGTGGGGGTTTCCTCCAGGTGCTCCAGTTTCCCACAGTCCAGGGACAGGCTGCCACTTTCACTGGGCAGTGCACCGTCACCGTGGCAGCATGGCGGGTCGGATCTGATTTCAGTCTTTATTTCCTTTTTTAGAGATCCTGTAACCAGGACCTGTTCACTGCCACGACGGACACAAGGAACAATAAAGCCGAAGTCTTGTTTCCCACAAGAAACAACAAAGCCGAAGTCTTGTTCGATGTGCCGGTACAAACTTTTAGGTTATATAGTCCTTCCTTGCTGCTTCAGACGTCATTCGGTGTTATGGTAAGGGGGGGGTCGTGGTATTTGGCCAGTTAAGAGACCCTGGCCAAATGGTCAGTTTAAGATTATGCCCCCTCGCATCTGGAATCCTTATCAGTTAACCCCCTTTCCTGCCATAAACCCCTGTTGCTTAGAAGTCTAATTTTCAGGCAGAACTGACTTAAGTTAACCCTATTTACATCTTGTCTCTTACTTCAGCCCTCTTCCATTTGCTAGTTAAAAGTTGTACAACCCATTTGTATGCGACAAAAGAAGCCGGTCTGTTTCCGCCCAGTTTCGAACCGAGGGCCTTTCGCATGCGAGGCAAACATGATAACCACTACACTACAGAAACAGTGGTAAGACGTGCCCAGCGGCCCAGTGCTGAGCTTCGCCAATGCGTTTCAGCTGCTTCCAGTGCCTTTATTGGAGTGCGCTGATGGACCGTGCTCTCTCTCCAGAGACCAGCACGCCTGTCATGGATGGAGCAGGAAAGGCGGCGCCACATTCTACAGCCCTCTCCACGCAATCGACGAAATCGGGCTACTGAAGTGGAGAAAATCGCCTCTCCAGAAAGTGCAAATATCATCTTGGAGAGTATAAATCCTATTGCCGAAGGTCAGCCCTGTCTACCAGAGTAACCCTCCCACCTCCTGCAGCGATGATCAGCTCGTCTCACACGCGAGAAGTCTTCTGTTGGAAACAAGCGCCTCCTCTTCTCGCGCGTTTTGCACGTTCGAGTGGTTTTAATGCGGCTCCTTCGTACACGGTGCTGATCTTTTGGAAAGCAGGAGGCAAAACTGACACATTCCCATACCGGGAGTATGGAGTTTTCAACCCGGGGCGCCTGGGAGAAAACCAGGAATCCTAACCGCTAGACCATATGGGAGCACACAACCCCGCTGTTCCGGGCATCATGCAAGCAAACTACATAAATATGAGAAAACACGCAAGAGAGTTGTCACTCAGAGTGTCGAAGGGTAGATGTATACTGGGGCTCAGTTGAAATGCAACATCAGGACTTTTCCGAATTATGTCACAAGAAGAGAGCACAGCCTTTTCCGCCCTGCCACGTGTGTATCGGTAACTTGCCATGATCGTATAGAGGTCAGTACTTTGCGTTGTGGCCGTCCTGATGTACCCCGGTCTCCCGCGTGACAGGTGGGGATACTCGCCACTATACTAACGAGGAAGACATCGCTCTCTGCTTAGTGTGCAAAACACTTACTTGCAGCATTGTGGGTGCTGTGGTTTAAATGCTATTGGTTTGTGAACAGAATACCCCTATCCCAGTGCATTGTGCCACATTAAATAAAAGCACGAGAAAAAGAGATTCAGAATGCAAAGCTGTGTCAGTGTTCTGTGTAAAAAATCGGTTTGAACATCATGGGAGCTGTTTTTAATAAGCTGCTGAGTAAAGAATATTTTAATATTCCTGCTGTCAGTAGTATTGTGAATATAGTTGACTCTTACCTGAATGAAAACAGGACATAAAGGAAGGGTTTCAGAATTCAGACAAAGCTTTATTCCCCTGCTTACAGTCTGAGTAATTGGAGACTGCGCTATTCTTTTGCCTATGGTCATATACAAGTTTTTCGCATGAAGCCGTATTGAACAGTATTTGTCGCGTTGTGAACTTGTGTATACAGCGGTCCCCCGGGTTCCAGTTAGTGCGTAATTACGCATCGATGAAAAACCGGAGGTTTAAAAAAAGATCATTAGCTCACTGATACTTTGATGTATAGGCTGTGGAAATATCCACATGTCGTGGTCTTTAAAATGCATTTGGTTTGAAGGCGTTCTGTGCTTCCGTTGCGAAGATATGGACAAAAGAATATTCGCAATCGGGCTACTGAAGTGGAGAAAATCGCCTCTCCAGAAAGTGCAAATATCATAGAGGTAGAGGTAGGGAGAGAGGAGGAGTACAAATTCAAGCAGAGGCCTGAGTGGAGCACTGTCGTATGGCCCTGACATCAATCCCTCAACTCTCTGCATAAAGCAGTGTCTTATGGCCATGACATCCCACCCCCACCACTCTCAATGGAAAGCACTGTCGTATAACCATGACATCCCACCTCCACCGCTCTCTGCGAAAAGCAGTATCGTCAGGCCCTGACATCCCACCCCCACCACTCTCTGCATAAAGAAGTGTCGTATGGCCCTGACGCCCACCCCTCCACTCTCTGCGTTAAGCTGTGTTGTCAGGCCCTGACATCCCACCTCCTCCATTCTCTGTGTAAAGCAGTGTCATATGGCCCTGACATCCAGACCCCGCCACTCTCTGTGTAAAGCAGTGTCATATGGCCCTGACATCCCACCCCCACCACTCTCTGCGGAAAGCACTGTCATATAGCCCTGACACCCACCCCTCCACTCTTTGAATAAAGCATCCCACCCCCGCCATTCTCTACGTAAAGAAGTGTCATATGGCCCTGACACCCACCCCTCCACTCTCTGCGTTAAGCTGTGTTGTCAGGCCCTGACATCCCACCCCCGCCACTCTCTGTGTAAAGCAGTGTCATATGGCCCTGACACCAATCCCTCCACTCTCTACGTAAAGAAGTGTTGTATGGCCCTGACACCCACCCATCCACTCTCTGCGTTAAGCTGTGTTGTCAGGCCCTGACATCCCACCTCCGCCACTCTCTGTGTAAAGCACTGTCGTATGGCCCTGACATCACACCCCCACCACTCTCTGCGTGAAGCACAGTCATATAGCCCTGACGACCACCCCTCCATTCTTTGCATAAAGCAGTGACGTCAAGCCCTGACATCCCACCTCCGCCACTCTCTACGTTAACCCCTGTTAACTCGCTTGCTGAATGATCTCTCAAGAAATCCCTGGTGAGATTCAACAGGTGTTTTCTTCAACAGCCACTAAAAGTCTGATGACCTTCTCTGGATTTCCTGAATATGATGTAAAATTAGTTCAAATCATTTGGTAGTTAACAGAACAAAATGCTTTGGAGGTACATTTAAAACAGCAGAGCAACACTGTAGCACTTCGTGTGTGACTGAATTTAATTGTGTAAACCTGGCTCTCTATGAACACGAGCAAAGAGTTCTCACTCAACAGAAGATTGCGATGTGAGCACAATAATATAAGACATCTGGTGATGCCAGGGATTGAACTCAGAACTTCATATATGAAAAGCATGCACTTTACCACTGAACTACATCCCCTATGGCACAGATGGTGGAACTGACTTAAAGATGTGCATATGTTCACTGACCACAATCCACCCTTCATGAATAATTGAAATGAATAATTTATTTTTATATCCAGTCACATGGGCGACGGTGGTTGATTCTTCAACGGGGGAGAGCGTTTTTCTTCCTCCTTACTCGACTGTCTTTCAATTATGTTTTCTTTGAAATCTTTTTGCATCTTTTAAGTGCTTGCGATTAAATTACGCATAGAAAAACAGCAGTACAGTTGATGTTCATGGACTGATGCACACAACTCCAGTGATAAAGCCCTGTTTGTAAATATTGTAGAAGAACGTTAAAGGGCGAAACAACGCTCCAACCACGGGAATGGTAACAAGAAGGATCGTGTTCTTATTTAATATGTGCTTTTGAATTGCCTTGTCAATACACACAGGCTTTAGAGATGGACAAATAATTTACAGTGGTGTTTGTAAACAAAGATGGAACATGTTTTTTTCTATACCAGGAAGAAAGGAGCAGACTCTTAAACTTTAAGAGACAGAAACAACACCTCATCACAGCTAACACTAATTAAAACAACATCACAACAGAAGAGTGAAGCTTTGAGTGAATCAAATTAGTTTTCATTGGTCGTCTGTGTCTTCATAACTTTGTAGGTGAGAGAGAGGATTGCTAAAATGTGCGGGTGCTTCTTAGAAGTGTGTTGGTAGTACAGGTGACTTCCAAATAATTGAGCCGGGTTTTAATCCCGGCCAGTGCATCCCCAAAACTTTTCAAGATAATCTGTTATCCGGTAGCACATCTCCTGAAACTAACATTCGAGGTAGGAAGCGTGCTCTTAAACTCCAAAACACTCAAAAAGGAAGAAGCAGATCTCTGTACACAAGACAGTAGTGCGATATTAGAATTTCTGAGTTCTTGATGGATTCAGGCTCCTTCTCAGAGGTCCTTGCTCGCCAAATAACTTTACATCTGAGGAAGAGCACCACGGAAAAAAAACCCAACTCAACAAGCGAGCGTGTTGGTTGCTCTTGCTCTTAATGCAAGGAGCTGTTTTTTTTCCTCGCAATAATCATTATTAACCAAAAACAGCAGCACAGGTAAGTCGCATTTGTGATTATGTCACTTCTCTGCTTCAGCAAGGTCAATAATAGACTCTGAAAGTAGTAAAGCAAAACTGAACTCAAAATCATATTAGGAATTCTGAGCGATATCTCCATACAGGTAATCCAATAAGAACGTTGAAATATTTGAATATAATCTCTCTATATATTTCGCTGCTTTTTACCCGGAGTAAAACTATTGGATTGAAGGAATGCTAACCGCTGGGTTAAAATGTATAGTTGTTATTTGGAGAAATCTGTAAACTCGTGATCTTATATGTTTTAAAAGACAGCACAGGGAAAAACGACAGTGCTGATTATTTTCCAGAGACAGAGCACTGATGACCTCTCCGAGCTGATTGATAAAGCCCACCCAGTGGATAGTCTAGCAGAACGTCAAAGAACATTCACCTTTGTATCCAAAGAAACGACAGGAACAACATCAGGAAGCACAATCAATTCCCCTTTTAAATCTTTCCTGTAAGGTATGCTATGTGAATCCATGAAGTTAATCCTCTGATCTCTTTTGATCACGAACAAAGTATTTCTGATGGAGCGCTATGTTCAAAGATTTAATAAGCTTTACCCCTGCCAACGATTCGGCGTGAAGAATTAAAAGTTTCACAGACAAAAGCAGCTCACCACCACAGCCAATATTAAATGTACTTGCCGGTACACTATCATGTGCACTGCCTCAAAAGTGATCTCGGCAGACGTTGTTCCCTACATAAAGCTGAACGTGCCAAAGATAATTTCTGTTGAGAAAACAAAATATTTTTTCTGCCTTGATGTTAAGCCTGTCTTTTAGAAAGTCTATCTCTAAACACCTCCCGCAGCCTAACAAAAAGCGCTTTTACTGATTGTATTGCAGGTCTTAAAACATTAATATTTGGCAGCAGTGGAATTCAAACCCATGCCCCCAGAGAGACTGGAGCCTAAATACAGTACCTTAGACCACTCAGCCACGCTACCTTCCTCCATATCCATCTTCCTCACATTGCTGGCTTGGACTAGGGGGGGCTTCAGCTCTTGTCGTCAGATCTAATGATATCATGACATGTGGAAGTGACTGCACCTTCATCTTCCGAGATGCTTTCAATAACACAAACGCTACTTTCACTGGCACAAACACAGCAATAATGAAGGTGGTGGGATTCATCCTTTGTGCTGTTTGTAGGGGTGCAACTCTACGGTGATCTGCTGACTTGAAGAGCAAAAATCAAAATCCTCTGCTATTACTGTTGCTTTTTTCATAGTTTCTTCAAATCCTTCATTTGAACGTAGATTTTGAAGGATATTGATGATAATACCACATAAATTGTGGTTTTCTTGTGATCGCCAATTTTATTCAAATACCAGTCTTTTTTACAGTTCCTTGCATGTTTCACAAGGTATAATAGCCCCCTTCGCATCCTCAGCTAACATATTTTAAAATTACAATAGCTTATACAGCATGCATGTTTACATTTATATTAAAATTAAGGTAAATATACAAGAATACATACAGTGCTAACCCAATAATTCTTGTCAGGTTCTCCAACAAATCTGCGTTGTTATTTTAACATGTTTCAGCTGAGGGTGCAACAGGAGTAAAAATGAATTTTCCCGCCAGCCATTCAAAGACCAAATTCCATGAGTGAACATTATTTTCTCAGATGTTGCCGGAATTGGACTTTGCCGGTGGTATTGAATTATGTCCACAACTGTTGTAGTAGTTCCTTCTTGAAATTCGACACGTGCAAAGCACTCGTAATATCATAGATGTTAAAATTCGCTGAGTCTATTCGAGTCATGGTGTGTATCCCTGCCTATCATTGGGAGACGGGTAGCTTTTTTACACTCAGATTCCAATCTTCAATGCTTTGTGTGAGAGCTTACATAACTTTCATTTTCTCACAATTTCTGACGATTGTTCCAAAGGGGCACCCTGTCAATTCCGAATACTTTTCAAAAATCTGCCTGCATGTTTGATTATTGTCATTTCATTTAGAAAAAGTTCAATATTGATCATAACTAAAGAAAATAATGATCAGGAACAAAAAAGGGATAAAGATGCAAGTCGATCTTGAATCAGAGCTGGGTGACACGGGCTTCTGTTCTGATATGGTTGTATGAGAAACAGGAGGAATCGCCAATCTCCTATAGAACATGAGTTGAATCAGGAGTGAGACATTTAGTATACTCGTGCATATGTCAACGCCTGACCTACATCGTAAAACTAACATTAAGTTGTCAGAGACATTCATTTATATACAAACAAGAGACAGACCAACTAATAATTCTACATTAGTTCAGGTGGGTAAACCTGAACTAACTAACTAATAAACCTTTTAATAATTCTACATTAACGTGTCCTACATTGATCAGACTAATTGACATGGTCTGATTCAGAGCCTGTGCAGTTCGTGCTAATTACAACAAGGACAGTTCTGATCCCTCATCACCGAACTGAACACAAGTTCAGCTGTTCTCCAGTTTTGTTACGCATGGTTTTTCATTGCAATTGAGTTCAGAGCTGGAGCTGATCTCCAGACAGTACAGTGTTTTGGGTAAGTTGTCGAAATTCGCATGAGGCTGCAGACAACTTACCCAAAGTGTTTTCTATAGCTTTCAGGTGGAGTTCATTTATATAAAAGAACGTAAGTGGTATAAACGCAACAAGCCAGACGGCAGTCGAACCTCTAATTTTCTGACGCGAGGCCTGACGCGTTATTCATTATGCCACTGACCCTGCTATTGTAGTGCTAAAAAAACACGTTTTCTACATTTATGTCTGTTCACTCTAAAAACTCTAAAAAAGACAAAGGGTTTGTGTGTCGCGCTTAAATTCCGCTTCATTTCGAATGCAAATAAAAACCGTTTTGTTCCAAGAAATCATAGATTTGTCACATCCTTCATACTATACTTCTCTCTTGTATTAGTAAAGCATTTTGATTTAAACTGAACAATATATGAAAGGTTTCATCTATACACTTACACATAATAAGTATACGAATAAATACTCGGTAGAAGCCGCAGCTCAGGTATTAGAGAGATTTAAAATCGGATCGGAGGATTTAGAGTCCAGACTGCAAACCAACAGCTTACACAGGTCTTTTATAGAACCGTTTTGATTTCCTTTGCTTTGTCCCTGTGATGTCATTGTCCTGCTCGCAGCCGAGCCCGACACACGTCTGTTTTTTGTCGCTGGGCGCACACCCTGCGGTCCATGCGGGTCCTAATACCCCAGTACAATGAAGGGGACCCTAAACGGTAAACAGGTGCCGTCCTTCGGCTGAGACGTAAAACCGAGGCCCTCTGTGATCATTCAGGAGAATGGTGGTGGTGGAGGGGAGTCCCCATTACCTGTAAAGCGCATTGAGTGGAGTATCCAGAACAGCGCTATATAAGTGTGCGCAATAATAATAATAATAATTATTATTATTATTATTATTGTAATGTAAAATGCAATAAAAAATAAAAAAATATCAAACTTTGATTCAAAATAGATTAATATAAAAACTGATAAAGCTAATGCTTTTTTCAGGGCTATAGCTGTAGCTGCGAGAAGCTTAAAAGCGCACAAGTGATCTGTCTTTCGTCAAAGTAATTGCCGGAGCAGTAAGACGCAGAGCACCATCCAGCAGCTGTAGACGATGTTCGGGGAAGAGCTAATTCTGTTTTTAGCACAGGGAGTGAGAATGAGCTCAGTCCGGCTCCGAGCAGAATCCATCCTGGTTTGGTTACAGTGCGCCTGAGGATCTTTGGATCGCAACGTAAAAAAAACAATTGCTCACATCGTGTGACTTCCACGACAGGAAGGAAAGATATCACTTAAAAAAATCAGAACTGAAGATTTGGATCCTGGGCCTCAATTTGATCAAATTATTAAAATAATAATTATTAAAATATCAGATGTGTTTGCCTTTGTAAGCATTTGTTTAAAAAATAAGTTCACAATACGATTAAAACACAGAAAGCACAAACTTCATAATACAACGATACAAAATCAATACCAAATCATTATGCCAATTAAGTACCTATCCTTTGAAAACAGAGAACACCTTTATATCTACAAAAAACTTGACATTTGTATGTATTTTTGAATTACAAAGCAGACAGAGTAGTCCCTTAATTCAAAGATCGGATCTTGGCCAAAACAAGACAATCAGACGTGGGCTGAATTCGGAACAGGAACCTCTACTTCGTCGTTTATTGAACTTTTGATAAATGTCTGAATGAAACAGATTCGCTTTTTTAACTCTTTGATTAAAGTACACAAAAAGCACCTTCCTTCGAGCCGGAATCGAACCAGCGACCTAAGGACTCCCTGCTAATTCTCCTACACTCCTCCTCTCGACCAACTGAACTATCGAAGGGATGGCGGTAGGCTCTCTGGCACATACTGTCCAATGGAGTGAAATGTTCCGGGTGATTTAAATCCCACTTCGACATCAAGTTTCCAACTCGTTTCCTTAGTCTTGTTTACCTTGAATTTAAGCCACGAACCAGGATTCTACTGTATAAACTTCCAGGGATATTACAAAATGTTTGATGGGGCATCAATCATTCCAGGCGGAAATTGACTCTTTTTTTTTCTCGAGAGATCATATTGTAGCGTTTTGCAGGTTCTTTTTCAGAACTAAAGAACAGTGGAGACGCGATTAACCAAGCACTGGCTTTATTTTACAACCACACCAAAACCAAACACAGGATCTACACACACATGAGGAGACTGACGAACACGTACACACATTTAGGGTGGTAATTACCTAACAACACACTCTACTTTTACAGGACTACACAGGGCACTAGAATTACTAGGACATTATTTACACAGGTAGGGTCAGCCGCTGGTCATCGTGCTGACCCTCAGACTCTTCCCGGCTACCACTCCCAGCATGCCCAGCGGTACTACGAGCGCCTAGGGGCGCTTCCTCCTCACCACCAGGCGAGGGCGTTACAATATTAAACATTTCATTAGTATCGAGAGGAGGATCACCATGAGACACAAAACAAACAGTTTCTTTCTGTCTTTATTAGAAAGTAGCGTTTGTGCTACATTAATAATATTTTCGTGGAAATAAAGAAGTTTCGAAATGTGGTTTTGAGTTAAATATTAGCGTGTTCATGTAATTAGTTTGTGTTTGTCATTACTATATATATATATTGCCATGTTACTAGAATTTGTAACTGAAGTTTACTAGTTGTGTTTTTTTATGATGGTTAGACATTTGTTGATTACAATATTGTATATAATGTATAATTTGAACTACATATTTTTCAGGTGTGAATAATTGTATATTTTAAGAATACATTTCTAAAATAAATCATTGGCTTTATTTACTAGTTTCTACACCTATAAAAATCTTTCTTTGATGTATAATAGACCTTTAACTATATATGTATAGTAGTCTTCTAAATTTATCCGTATAATAGAACTACAACCATTTATGTATAATAAACATATAATCATAGATGTCTAATTGACGTATAACGATATACGTATATTAGAATTTCATTCTAGACCAGTTACGGAGCACAGTTACACGTCTGGTATGCGTTTAATAGTCGTATATTCTACATCTTTTGCCCACTGGGATGTGCCGATTTTAACTTGGCAAACCAAGATACACATTTTCTAATGAAACCTTAATTAAAAGAGTTTGTTTCTCGAAAGCGTGTTATGTAAAAAAAGAGAAAAACGAAAATATATGGATGGTAATCTTTCAAAGCTGAAGATTTTACTTTTGAAAAATTGACATTTTATGTACTGTATGCAGATGCATTCGCTGGTTTTAGAACTTTGCTGTACTTCCTGAATCATTTTCAGTATTATAAAGTGGGTGTAGATTTTTCTTTAAGGTTAGGACGCGAGTGTGTACATGTGTTTGATTTTCGTTTCACTGATTCTCATTGAAGATTTGGGAATTAACGACGAAAGAATCAGTTGCCTCGGAAAGCAGAAGGTTTGGTTCTCAACGATATTGAAGACACGCCCATGTAGAGCAGCGGGTGATGATTTGTGCTATAAAAGACCAAGTGCTCAAAGTGACGTCTGCGTTTACCGTTTAGACTTTTCATCTCGGGCGCACTTTTAGAAAGCAAAGATAGAGCAGTTGTGTTGAATCACATTATAACAGCTGTCAGCAGAGTGGCACAGCGGAAGCGTGCTGGGCCCATAACCCAGAGGTCGATGGATCGAAACCATCCTCTGCTATGTACACTTTATGCACGATTGATAAGCATACCATCAGTTTAATGAAGTGCATTAAAACTGTTTTTTTCTCTCGTGTGTATGAAAGCTTCACACTTAAGGTACTCTTTCATCTTTACCAATAGCAGATGCCCAAATGTATCTTTGGTTGTTCTGCGATCCTTCATAGTTTCCTCAATTCCTTCAAATGAACATCCATATCAAAGCAATTATGTATATATATATATTACAATTAAGGTACATATTAAAAATATCAACGCACATTTGTATAATGCTCATTTAATAATGATTGTCAAGGATTGTCAGGTTCTCCAACAAATCTGTGTTCTAATTTTAAAATATTTTTGCTAAGGATACAACTGGTGTATAAATGAATTCTCCCAACAGCCAGTTAAAGAAAAATTCCACACGTGAAGATGGTTTTCTTGGACATTGACTTAGGTACTTATTTGTTTACTTGTTGTAGTTGCACACGAGTAAAACACGAAGATTTCCTGCCACATTCAAGAGGGTTTGCGAAGAAATCCCTTCAATTTTTAGCGGAGATTTTGTTTACATCATCACAATCTGAAGCACGTCCCTGAGTACGTTTAACCCACCAGCCCTTTGTTTAACAGCTGCACAGGGACACATTCCCGTTGCTTTTCACAACTCACATGTTTGTAGTTAAAGAAAATAAAATACTGTCATTTTCCTGCCAGCTGGCAGTATTTCTTCTGCACTGACCAAGAGTAACCAAGAACTTCATTTCATCTTTCGCAGGCTGTAATCTACAGAAAAGGAAGTGAATACTTGTATTAAGCTAAATCAAGCCGACGGAGTTGCACTGCTGTTGTTTTTCTCCACTTTTCGTTAAAAGGAGAAAAAAATCACTGGCATTTTTTGGAAGCATTTCTTCTGTCCTGAGAAGCAAGATTTGTATTTTATCTTTCAGAAGTTGTATGAATTTCTTGAAGTTCAGAAACAACTTGTTCCAGAAAAGAAATTAACACTTGCTTCAAAGTAAATCAAGATGTCGGTGTCTCTTGCTGTGTGTGCTCTTATCTGTCCATCTCTCTCTCCTCTTCTCTCTGGCAGTCTGTGCAGAGTATCTGAAGGGGATGTAACACCACTTGGAAAAGAAAAAAATTCTCAGGAAAATTCTCAGGCAGAATAAAAAATCATTATTCTCTTCTCAGTCAGATTCACAGCTCAGACTCACACTCAGACAGGATCTCAACTCCGTACTGCTCTCTATCCTCACAATCCAGAACCAGAAGATATTCAGACAATCAGTGCTGCTACATGAACAATATCAGACAGAACAGCCTGGACTCATGTCACATTTCCCCCTTTTATCTTTCCTCCCAGCCCTCTTAGAGACATAGAAGAGCTCCCGGTTCTCCTCTCTTTGAACTGGGCTCAGGGGTCACTGATCTGGCAGTTGTGGGCTCTGTTCCAGGTCGAAAGCAAGAAGGATCTATTAACGCTTTCCAGGACTTCCAGCCCTTCAGTATTACTTTCTTTACTGTATGTCAGCCTCCCAAAATGTTTATAAATGTTTTATGAGTGTGGAATTATCTTATTATTTATATACAGTATTTATGTAATAAACACCAGTAGTGACACTATGATCGGTATATTGATTATTTGTAGCCGATGGTCCGATGGTCGTGTCTACAATAGTGACCATTTGACCAGTCTGTAGCTCTGAGCAGTGGGACTCAGATCACACAGAAGACCTGTCTGTGTGATTCCATACCAGCCCTGGGATTCAGCTACTCTCACAAATGTCTCACAGACCGTCTTATAAATTTACAATTAGATGAAGTCATGTAACAGTTTTACAGATAATTTAAATAATCAGACAGCAGTTTTGGCAGTGGATACATCTCCACATGGGGGAAAGAAACTGAAATATATGTGCTCACTGTAAAGTAGGAAGAGGTGGTCAGACAAGCAAAACAACTTTGCAGATAATGTGAAGTGACATTGTTTTGTGTCAATCAGCTCACAGATTTCGCTTCATGTGCCTTAAGCTGTGCAATTTGTATGGTTGTTGAATGAGATTGATTTCTTCACAAGCCCAGTCAATTGCCAGGTGGAGAGCTTGCCGACACACACCTTCATGAAGACTCTTATTAAGATTTCATTGTCAAGTCGCCTCCTTTGCATACAATAGTAGCACCGACACTAAGAGAAAGGATGAGAAATAGCGTTTATCAAGCGATTGCAGTGTTTGTTTGACTGAGGATCCTTGTGTGCTGAACTGGCCTCTGGAGAAGTGTAGTGCAGTAAAGCAGAAGGTTTGTGTCACTCAAGATTGTTACAGAACAGAACAATACAATTACAATACTTTTATGAGAGTAAATATTACTGGTGCATCACAGTTCTTATAATGGTGAAAACAGGAGCACCTTCTCTACATTTTTGACTGAAGTATTTAAATGGAAAGAAATACTATCACTATGCAATTCATAAATGCAATTGACCTCCTCTAAATGTTCTAGTTTGATTAAACAATGTATGGAATTAGGTGACAATATCGGAATTCATTCAAATGCACAGGATTAATTTTCAGCAACAAAAAAAGTGCTCGGAAATATTTTACAAGAATGAAACCTTACATTCACCTAAATAAACATTCACCATCTACATTAGCAGAGAACAGTAGGACAGAAGGTTAGTGTCACTGGACACTGCGTCAGAGAGGCCGATCTCTTCTCCCTCATTATGCAGGCTTACCCACTCATGATGAACTGTCCTCCAGCGATACTCAGCTGCCATCATCGACTCAGACATGACGTTCATGTACATATTATACCTTAATATGGTACTGCGTTACAATAATTTGATCAAAACAACTGGTGAAAAAAAAGATAAAGACTTTGTCCAAAAAAGAAGCATTTATACCTTTCCTCTCCTACCAGCCATTACAAGTCACCTAGTTTTTAATTTAGAGGTGGATTAAAGCTCTAGTCTCTTTGGGGGTGTGAGTTGGAATCCCACTGCTGCCAAATATCTCCAACTATCTCAGTGTTAAGAAGCAAAAAACACACATTTGCTGCAGAAGTAACAGGAGAATTTGTGCCATTCAGCCTCATAGCATGATGTCATTTTCTCATGCTCATTTTTAGATGCTTGTGATCGAATCTATGATTCTTATGAGTGTGCCCTCCATAAAGGTAGCACAGATATAACGTGCCAAGTTTTCAGAGAATCGCATTAAATACAGGTCAGAAGAAGGCGACAAAGTGTCCGCTAGGCAGTTCAGCTATTTCAACGGTGTTCTCTGTTGTTTAGGTCCAGAATGACACCCGTTACAACCAGGAAACACACAGTGTCAGGCATCAAAAAGACTTCCCAAAACCCTGATCCTCTCCTTGATCCGGTGATGGCATCCAGACATTTCCTGCAACAAAGCCAGGATACGGTCTTCAACAACACGAGTGAAAGGCTAATTCCCAACCTTTGCAATCCTTTGCAAAGAAGGACCGCATGTGCTCAGTGTTAAATGCGCTGTTCATTATTATTATTAATAATAATAATCTATACATTATATAGTGCCTTTAAAGGTGGCTTTTCAAAGTGCTTTACAGAATGAAACCAATAAAGTTAAAAAATACACAAGATAAGCAGGATGAGAATACACAGTTAGAGGAGACAATAGATGGTGGTATTAAATACAGTAGGAACAGAGGGGTAAAGAATAGTTCATTAAAGGCTCTTCTAAAGAAGAGGGTTTTGAGTCTGGATTTGAAGGAGTTTAGAGAAGGTGACTCTCTGATATCCTTGGGAATAAAGATCCAGAGCTTTGGTGCAAAACAGGAGAAGGCCCTGTCACCCATAGAGTGTAGATGGACTGGGGGACAGATAGGAGACCAGAATTAGAAGAGCAAGGTTGTGAGGTGGGGAGTAGGGCGATAACCCAGACAGGTACTGTGGTGTCAAGCCATGGAGAGCCTTATAGGTGAGCATGAGGATTTTGAAGTTGACAGGAAGCCAGTGCAAGGAGTCCAGGACAGGAGTAATGTGATCACAGTCCAGTGCTAATTTCTTTCTTGTGGCTGCTGGTTCATTTTCAACTGTGGACTCTTAAGAAGTCCTTTATTTGACTTGATCAACACTAATCCCTAGAGGATTTTGAAAGGTTGAATCAAAATGATACATGACTCTGGTGGGACTCAAACCCACAACCTTTGAATGACTTCATTCTATCAAAGCCTAGAAGTCCAATGCGCTCTCCATTGCGCCACAGAGCCAACCAATACATCGTTATATAAAACAGCTACAGAAAGCTGTAACTCATGCTTCTCCCGTTGTCTTTAAATTAAGCTCCATAAATATTGACAATGAGTGGCCTGTTGTCTACAAATAGATACCACTGGGATTCACACCCAGGGTCTCCTGGTTTTTAGTGAGGCGGTTTAACCAGCTAAGCCATGTTGCCAAACCTGCTAAATGTTATCCACAACTTCAAACACCTGTGAGAAACGGGCAACTGCAGTGTTACGCCTGCTAGCTCAACAGATAATCCTTTTCGAAGTTTAAGGAGAGGATTTCTTTGTCAATTCAATTAAACATTTTAGAAATGCTGAACGATTGATGTGTTTCACGCGCAGAAATATTTTATCGTTACGTACTTTTTCTGTGCAGTTAGTTCTCCTTCAACTCCGCCCAACAACAGAGGTCGTTTTTAATACAGGAGTGTAGATTAAGCCGACTCAGGGACGCCAAATAATGTAGGGAAAACCGGTTCAGGGACGCCAAATATGTAATCATAGTGGCTCTCTGAAGGCACCAGTTCTGTAGGGTTTGGGCATTTACTGAGACAATTATTAATTGTAGCAGTAAATCACAAAGTTGATTCTTTTGATGGCTTTAGAATCCAACCATGCGACATAACTCAAACAACGCACACACACAGGTACTAATACACGAGGATACATTTATTAATACATAGAATATGCCTATAAACCTAACAGATCTTATCGAGAGGGTTATCAGAATACAAAAGGTATATATTCAATCAGTTACAAAGTGTTACACATATCAAGAGGACATACGTTCAGTATATCATTCATTTAGACCGTTTCATAAAGTGAACTTGGTTACAACTTCTACATTAGATACTCAAAACAAGTACATAACTCTTAGGAATTAAATTGATATCAACTGGTTGGGATAACAATTGAATTCTCGAGCTGTAATGCATTGAAGTTGAATACTCATCCAATCTCTGGGGATTCAGATCTCCTGCGGGCACAAACAAACAGTTGCAGGCTGTTGCTGTCCAATCCGCGCTCTCTGGCTCCGTGCCAGGCTGTGATGTGCGGCTTGCGACGGTGCGCTGCTGATGCTCATTGTTGGCTTTAACTAGCAAAGTTTGTGCACAGGAGAAAAGATGACTGTGGGTCCCAGCAAGTCAGGAAGAGGACCGGTTCGTTCCTGATGAAGAGCTAGTTCTGAATAGTGATTCAGCTGTCCACAGTTCCGACCTGTTCACGAAGCCTGCTGCTGGTTACTCTCTGGCAACCTCCACTCTAGACTCTTAGAACAAAGGAAAGTTCTGGCACTCGGACACACTGGCCGTTCCGTGGTTGTCCGGGCTGAGTCTCAGGATGGTCAGGAGGCGCGCTGCGAGAATGTCCTGCCCTTGGGAGCCTTCTGCTCCTGGGCCGTCCTGCCCTGGAATTCTCCTTTGAATTCCCTTTAGAACAGTCCACAGAATCCTCTCCAGAATCCCTTCTGAATCTGAATCTGAATCTGAATCTCCCAGGCTCTCTGTGTTGCCTGTTTTTACCTGGAGGAACTTCAGCTCATTGATTGGCTGAAAGTTCCATGGGCATCAGAGTCCCACGTGGGTTACTCGGCCCTACCAGTCCCTGATTGGTTGATCAAGGTGAGATATGAGTCGCTTAGTCCTGACACTTAGGAATGCAATCCAGATGTCCAACTCGCACTCCCTAGACAGATAGGCACCAATGGATGACCATTGATCATGATAGCCAGGCTTAGCTAAGTGCATCCCCCTTTGGGAGCTGTCCTTATCAAAAGAAAACATCTTGCATGAATGGTTTCTCTGTGGCTGCACCACAGAGATGAACAGAGAAATGGGGCCTCATTTGGGAAGCTCAGAAACCCTTAATTCTGCATTATTATTAAGCCTCGCCGCTACAGGAGTAAAGGCACATTGCACATCAGCAAAACATCCCGTACAGGTTTAGGGAGAGCGACATCAGTGATTGGAAGGTTGGAAGTTTCGGGTCACTTTTTTATTATAGATTCAAGCAGCCCTGAATACCTTTTCAAGAAACATTTCAGAATCCCAGTCACGTCCAGTATGATTGCTACACAGGTCTACAGTATACAATCAGAATACTGTTTGTGCATTATATAAAACACACCGCCCAAAGCATTTCTAAAACAGGAATTACATGTTTCTGAATGGCCCTCCTTTATAAATAAAATAAAAGGTCTGAAGCCTGCTCCAAAGAAGCACTATATTCAGAGCTGACAAAGATGTGATAGGAAACATCTCGGAAAACGAAGATGCAGTCATTTCCACGCGTCGCACAACAAGAGCTGAACCCACCCGACTTTCTCCAAAAGAGTAAGGTGTAAGGAGTGTGGCTGGGTGGTCTAAGTGCTGGGTTTGTGCTCCATTTTCTTCACTGGGTTAGGTTTGAATCTTGCCGCTGCTAAGTGTTGGTGGGTTAAGACCTTCCTTCTATTGCGACGTCAATGGGTAAAAGCTTTGCTTGGCAGTCTGTCGAGAGACTGAACTAGGTGTTTCAAGATAGTCTTTGTCAGCTTAACATCAAGGCATAAAAAAGCATCAGCAATGCTCTTTGGTCCCTTCAGCATTATGCAGGGAACAACATCTGCCGTGATCACTTTTGAGTCAGTGTGAATCGTAGTGTGCCGCAATTGTTTTTAAAATTGGTTCTGTAGTGTAAGAAAAACCGGCCGTTCAGGGACGCCAAATATGTAACTGTAGTGGCTCTCTGAAGGCACCAGTTCTGTAGGGTTTGGGCATTTACTGAGACAATTATTAATTGTAGCAGTAAATCACAAAGTTGATTCTTTTGATGGCTTTAGAGTCCAACCATGCGACATAACTCAAACAACGCACACACACAGGTGCTAATACACGAGGATACATTTATTAATACATA
Organism: Lepisosteus oculatus; assembly: GCF_040954835.1. Lineage (NCBI taxonomy): Eukaryota > Metazoa > Chordata > Actinopteri > Semionotiformes > Lepisosteidae > Lepisosteus > Lepisosteus oculatus. Next base: position 10,438,865 of record NC_090709.1, on the reverse strand, counting down.
GAATATGCCTAAAAACCTAACATATCTTATCGAGAGGGTTATCAGAATACAAAAGGTATATATTCAATCAGTTACAAAGTGTTACACATATCAAGAGGACATACGTTCAGTATATCATTCATTTAGACCGTTTCATAAAGTGAACTTGGTTACAACTTCTACATTAGATACTCAAAACAAGTACATAACTCTTAGGAATTAAATTGATATCAACTGGTTTGGATAACAATTGAATTCTCAAGCTGTAATGCAGTGAAGTTGAATACTCATCCAATTTCTGGGGATTCAGATCTCCTGCGGGCACAAAGAAACAGTTGCAGGCTGTTGCTGTCCAATCCGCGCTCTCTGGCTCGGTGCCAGGCTGTGCTGTGCGGCTTGTGACGGTGCACTGCTGATGCTCACTGTTGGCTTTAACTAGCAAAGTTTGTGCACAGGAGAAAAGATGACTGTGGGTCCCAGAAAGTCAGGAAGAGGACCGGTTCATTCCTGATGAAGAGCTAGTTCTGAATAGTGATTCAGCTGTCCACAGTTCCGACCTGTTCACGAGGCCTGCTGCTGGTTACTCTCTGGCAACCTCCACTCTAGACTCTAAGAACAAAGGAAAGTTCTGGCACTCGGACACACTGGCCGTTCCGTGGTTGTCCGGGCTGAGTCTCAGGATGGTCAGGAGGCACGCTGCGAGAATGTCCTGCCCTTGGGAGCCTTCTGCTCCTGGGCCGTCCTGCCCTGGAATTCTCCTTTGAATTCCCTTTAGAACAGTCCACAGAATCCTCTCCAGAATCTTACTGATCTCACTGAATCTCCCTGAATCTCTGTGTTGCCTGTTTTTACCTGGAGGAACTTCAGCTCGTTGATTGGCTGAAAGTTCCATGGGCATCAGAGTCCCACGTGGGTTACTCGGCCCTGCCAGCCCCTGATTGGTTGATCAAGGTGAGATATGAGTCACTTACTCCTGACACTTAGGAATGCAGTCCAGATGTCCAACTGGCACTCCCTAGACAGATAGGCACCAATGGATGACCATTGATCATGATAGCCAGGCTTAGCTAAGTGCATCCCCCTTTGGGAGCTGTCCTTATCAGGAACCTTAAATCAGCCTGCATGAATAGTTTCTCTGTGGCTGCACCACAGAGATGAACAGAGAAATGGGGCCTCATTTGGGAAGGCTCAGAACACTTAATTCTTTCTTATTAATAAGCCTCGCCGCTACAGTAGGCATGGTGCATTTGTCTGTGAAACTTGAATGCTGTGCTTTTTCACGCAGAATCATTGGCAGGAGCAAAGCTTATTCAATCTTTGCGCACAGCGCTCTATCAGAAATACTTTGTCCAAGTTTTGAAGAGATTGTGGGATTCTCTGCACACGTTCACATCGCGTACCTCAAACAACACCACCATTCGATGGGAAATTGATTCTACTTCTTGCAGTTGTTCCTGTGGTTGCGATAGTTACAAAGTTGCACTTTCCTCCACCTTCTGCTATAGTATTCATTGGGTGAGCTTCATCAATTGGCTCAGAAAGGTCAACTGTGCTTCGGAAAAAATCAGCAGCAGTGTCTTTATTTTGTCGGTGAGTATGGCTGTCTTTTAAAGCACATGAAAAACACGAGTTTGTGGATTTCTCCAAATAGCAACGAATTCAGTTGTGCAGTGCTTTACTGCTTTCAGAGGGTCTTTTATCAACGCTGCTATAGTAGAGAAGTGACATAATCACAAACACAACCATTTGTGCTGGCTGTTTCACTAAGTATTAAGCTTTTTTAACTATCACATGATTTTAACTAATTTAACATCATCTCCAGAAGAGCACCTCGCACTGCTCACTGAGCTGATGTATGTGCCCATTTCTCAAAAAATTAAATATCATCTGAACTGATTTTTTTCTACTTTAAATGCTTTCCTACTCTTTTAATATTTCAGTTAAATCTTTTATTTTGAAGTACTTTCCATTGATATTAATCCTAGTCCCGATGAATGATTCTGGGACATGGTGCGTCTTGAATAATGTTCTTATAGGTTTCAGTTTGGAAAAGTGCGCTCTCCAGAAGCTACCGAAACCTCTAATGGTCACACAAAGCTTAATGCAATAGCAACGTTTGGGGTTGAAAAAGAATATAACTTGCTATGAATACGAACACTGTTCCAGGAGGCGTGTAAGGACTATTTTGGCTCAGATCACCAATTTACCTTACATTTCTACTCCATTAATATCGCTATTGAGTGCTAAAGGTAGGTCCTGGCAATACTTCTTGAGATCTTCTTTAGAAAAATTTAAAAATATATATTTCCAGTACTAAAAAAAAAGTAAAAAATACTGATTACGTGCAACTGATAAAATCTCTCTTCCAGGGACGTTGTAGCTACATGCAAATTACAATGGAAAACTTTATCAGCTTTAAAAGTTTCTTTTGCATTTATAAGACGATCAGCATGACACTCAAAACATACCTGTATTCAGTAAGCGGTGAGTCTGCTGGCTGAGCAAGTTGCCTCCTCTACACACAATAGCAGCCCCGACGCTAAGATAAATGAAAAGAAATTGCTTTTATTGGGCACTTTTCATATCCGATGAGCTTGACATCTCCCAAGGGCGATGGAGTTTTTTTGCGACACTTACAAGAGAAATCATGTAAGGGAAAAATGTATTTTTTTCATGGAGAAAACGTGCACCAGGAAATGTTTTGTTTTGAAGAAGTGATTTAACATGATACATGACCTAATTTACTAGAGTAAATGCTCACACTGCAAGGTCTGCTTTACTACAAGAGAGAAGTAGAGTGAAAGATGTCATAATTGCACTGCGTTGTTGAAGAAAACATCTTTTTCTTTGAATTCTAAATCAATCAGAATTTCAAAGTGACACACAAACCCTTTGTCTGTATTAAAGAGATGATATTTTAAAACTGATAAAAATGTAGAAAACACGTTTCTCACTTAGAAATTTAGGATGGGATTATTACTATTACTAGTAATTACTAGTTGCAGTGCTGAACTCACCATGGTGCAATTCAGTTACATGATTGGCCAGTGGTTTCATGGATAATGCGTCTGATTTTGCATCATGAGATTGGAGGTTCGATTTCTACCGGGTTCGTGTGTTTTTAAATCAGGCTACTCAGAAATAGATGTCCATTATGTGAATGAACCGCACCTGAAAGCAAACGTTGGTCGGGTTTCCTTCTTTCCAGCATGAAATAGCAAATCGTTACAAAAAGCACCAGCTAATGTCCAATAGCATTAGTCATTTTAATTAACATGAATATACTGTAAGGTCTTGGTACATGGGATTGGATTTCATCCACAATTTAAAAAAGGGCAAATTATATTTATAGGCTTCAGACACATTTTAATACAAAAGTGACCTAAAACTCTGTAACTTTCAGGTTAGTTTGAACCTGTAATGAAAAAGGGGCCTGAAACTTCCATTCTGTGATGTAACTGTCTCTAAAGTCGGACGTGATGTTTCACGGATGTGCAGTGTGCCTTTTCTCTTGTCATGTTCAAAATGACTTGCTGTGTAATTTCCTGAATGCGTGTCCTGTACTGCTCTGTTATTTCATTTAGATTATCTATGTGGTGTACAGATAAAACCAAACTGCAAGGTCTAATTCCTGGGTTCGGCACCAGCTGAACCTGAACATACATCATCCGATCTCAACATGATTTGAACACACAACCTTTTGATGTGGTATCAGATGCACTACCATCACACCACTCCCCATAAGTGCTTTTAATTCCCCCAAGGAGAAAAATATTTTTTTTTCATTCTCTCCTGTGAGAAGCGCCGCTCTTCCAACGAGGGTCTCTTCTTCCCAGACCACAGATTATTTTTCCTGTCCGGCTCTCACACAGAGAGCAGACACACTGTCTCCACTAATGTGTTTACTACATCTATAGATCTGACCCCCTTACAGCCCTGATATTCCTGGACAGGATCCCATATTGAGCAGTATTTCTCACGTTCTGAACTTACAGTGTGTACACAATATACTTTATACACAAAGTAAGTGTTTTCGTAACTCTTGGACGTTTTGTCAAAATGTTACTGGCATGCCAAAATTGCCCCCTCAACTGAACAGTCCCACCCCCCTCAGTTTTGGATAAAAGGTTTGGATAAAAAGTTTTTGAACACTTTCACTTACTTAACTTGAGCCGTAAAAAATAGTTGTACTTTGTCAATGGTCAGATAACTACACTAACCCCGAATTCACAGTTACTACATCAGACTGTTTGATGTGCAGGAGGGCTATCTGTCCAGGAACAGCACGTTACATAGTGTCTATGTTTTGGGGTGTCAACATTATTATGACCTTATTTGCTCAGGTGGACCAATGCCTTGCAGTAGTTTATCCTTATACTTACAATCGTTATATAACTAGGACTGTAGTTATAGAAGTTTGTACTTTCTGTTGGTTTTACAATGATTTCTTAATGATTCAGAACCTCGTTACCGTTGATGTTGTTGCAAAAATGAACACATATGGTTGATGCTCCAGGCAAAAATAATCACGTGAGTTCTGATGAACGTGGAACTGTTCTTCATCACTAAATACCAGATTGCTTGTCGTTATCTTCTAACATGAAATACTAATCAGTGGCATGCTTGCGAGAATTCACTTGGATGGTTGCAATGGCTCCGTTTAAACCGAAATATCACTACCCCCCTCAGGATTTCAGACCCCCCCCCCCCCTACAGATCATTCCCCTGGCGCCAGTCCTGGGTATAATGGTGAACATAGCTGCCTTGCAAGCAGTGAATCTGGGTGTGATTCCCACCTGACCCATCAACAAACCTTTTCCAATGAGTCTTTGATCAATTTAAAAAAGTCTTGAAGCTGGTAGGCTAGGGAAGAAGCACTGTTTGAGTGCACTGAGGAAAATGTGCTACTGTGCTGTGCTGCTCCAGTAGCGCAATTGGTCAGGTTGTGGTGCTTTTATAGTGGAGTTATACCGAGGTTGTGAGCTCAATCATCACGTGGAGTAGGTTCCGTTTTCAGCTGCAGAAACGTGCTGTTGAATTTATGTCGGTTCTTGTGTTACTTTTTCCTCTCGATGGAGCTGTATTAATGCAGGCACACCTGCTTCCATGTCAAGTTATTTTATCGTTGCTTACAAACCAACACACTGCAGACACCTCTGATATTGTCACTGCTTGTGGGCCACGTGTTCCTGCTGTCAGCCTACCATGATCATACACCTATAGAAATATTACTGCTGTAGTACAGGAGCGAAGAAACAAAACGAAAGCACACCAAGTTTAAAAAGGTCAAAATGTGTCAAAGCCCTTCCTCGAGGAGAATGGGGTTCAAACCTACTTGTGCAGAGTATCATGTATTAAGAGGAGATTGCCTTAACCACTAGGCCACCTCCATACACACTTCAGCCCCCTCCGGACATGAGTTGCCTCTTTCCCCATACTCAAGGGTAATTTTCCTCTTCCACCTACAATTTCAACATTTACCTTGTGAGATGTCAAACCACAGAGCCTGTGCTGCGCTTCAGTGTTAGCTGTAGTGGACACCCCGTTGAACATAAAAAGCATATTGAGCTCCTTGGACATAAGCCATTTCTCGTCACTTGCCCAGCGAGCAGGCTCAGCACACACTGAATGCAGGTGTCTCAGAGCAATTGAGATGTGTCCAAGTGGCTGTAAAAGGGATATCTGATGCCAGTGCCATGGCTTATTTCTCCGACGGCAGGCGTAGCGGCGTGCCGGTTGGAGTATTCTCGGTCGCATTTAATGGCTACGTCATGGCAACGTCAGCTCAAACCACCAAATGGAGATGGGCGTGCCGACAAGCTGACCCTGCTGATGCGGGATTAACACTAGGCTAAGAGAATGCTGTGGCTTAGTTGGTTAAAGTGCCTGCCTAGTAAACAGGAGATCCTGGGGTTGAGTCTCAGTGGTGCCTGTCTTGCCACACAGTTTATCATTTTGGAAACCAACATGCTTCTACATTTAATTTAATGGAAGTGTTCATTTAATTTTTGGAACAACTTGTTTTTAAAAAAATCCATACAAATTGCGAAAGATAAAATACTCATCTGTTTTGTCAGTGCAGAGGAATTACTGCCAGCTGGCAAGGAAACAAAAACGATTTTTTTGTCTTTAGCCAAAAACCTGTGAATGTAGAAAAAAGGTGATGTGCGTTAGTTTTTATGGCACGGTCAGTCTGCATATCCTTCAGTTAAACATAACGTTGGTAAATCAAAAGTCCCCAGAGACGCATTTCAAATTAATCGGACCTCAACACCGTCTCCCCTAAATGTGATGGGGTTTCTTTGGATGTCCTTAAGCATCCTGATAGTTGCAGAGATTTCAAACTTTTGGCTAAAGTCAAACTACAAGAAGTTAATAGTTGAGCGCCTAAGTCAATATCACTGGGAATGTGACTATGTAAACTTAAATAGTATTCAAAATATTGCAATTTTGTTGTAGTTTAAAAAGATATTTTAGCTGGGGATCCTCAAAAATGATGAGGGTAGAAAAGAGAACTATTCGACACCATCAGGAGTGCTTAACGTGTGATAAAAGTGTTTTTTAATCACAAAGTGAAAATAGTGAATTTGTCTTTCACTTAGATGTTCATCAAAAGCTCATTAAACAATGAAGGAGAGGCTCGTGTTCCAAATTCAATTCGTGTCTCATTATCTTGCTTTGATTTTTAAAATGTACACTGTTGACTATACACTCTTCCTAACACGATTAAAGAGCCAAGTTTAGTTCAGAGGTAAAGCATCTCATGCATCGTATGAAGCTCTGTTTTCTATCACCAGCGTCTCCACTCTGATTTCTTTTTAAGCGCGATATCTTTTCTGTGATTTCTTTCGTTTGAATGCCCTCATGTGTGAATTTCAGCACAACACATAAACTCGTTTGTCTGTTTTAAAGAGATGCAATTTTTAAAACAGACAAAATGAAAGACTTATTAACTAAATACACATAGAAAACGTGCACCTAATTGAGAAAATTTGGACTGGGGCGATGTATTATTGTAGCGGCGCAAGCTCACAGTGGTGCACTTGAGGAATGTGGTACAAGGGCCAGTGGTGCATTGGATAACGCATCTGATTACGGATCAGGAGACTATAGGATCGTAATGCTCTTAAACCCAGTACCATAACCGTAGTGTGTTCAGTCCTACACAACCTTTCTATTGACTGAATAAGCCTCCTGTTCCATCTCCATCTTCCTCCCACACATTACGGCTATTTCAGCACCGTTATTGTTGGACCACAGTCACAGATACGTAAGGGACACTATTCTGAAGAACCATCTTAAATAAATAACATGGCAAAAGGTAACAATAATGCTTTCTTAACGTAACCTTACATTTGGCCGTACAATACAATTTTCTGTACCCTCAAATAAAACAAAATCTTACTGCTTTCTCCTGAGAAACACAAGTGTAGTGTTAAATCACAATAAATAATACAACAAATATACTAAACTAACACCCAGATATGACAACACACAGCTATGACAGAACACATTGAAGACTTAAAAGCCCTTTAAATTTTTATTTCCTTAATTTCCATTCTCTTCCCTCCCCAGGATAACTGAAAACTAACTATAATAAAGACTGTATATGCATTACTTGTAATACAGCTACTAATAAAAATATACATGGAACTTAATTATTAATAAATAACACTTTTATTAGTAAATACGTGTAATGATAACATTCATTGTGAATATTTGTGGTGTCTGGAAAGCAATTTTAGTTAAATATAATAATAATTTTCAAGCAAGTGGTGCATAAGCTTGTTACTTAATGAGTACATTATTTCCATTACATTCAAGACAGTTCTAATGTGATCGATTGTTCTGCTTAGTCCGCTACTAAGTAGCTTAAAACCTATGAAGAGGTGGTTTAAGCTAGACTCCTAATGCAGTAACATCTAACGGGCAGCAGCTGTTATTTTAGGTTTGTTGCAATTGAGAACAGGTTTAGTACAGAGCTGCTGACAAATTTCAGTGGAGTTTATTGTATATGGGTTTATTGCAATTGACCCATTGTAGCTACCAATCAGCAGCAAGGAAAAACAAACTTCACTTGTGCCTTTTAAAAAAAGGGAAACAGAGTAGTAGTTTATGTGGTAATTTCAGGTACAATGTAAGAACTAAAGTTATCTACTCCCATAGTAATGCGTGGGGTCCTATAAATAGAAAAAAAAAATTGTAACCCGAAAACACAACAAACACAAAACAAGAAGTCTTCCAGGAACCTAGGTAAATCCCTGTAGTAGTCTAACAACTACAAAAAAAAAAACAAAAAACAAAAAACAAATGCAACAACTTCAAAAGAAAAAGAACATTAAAAACAAATCTGGGGAACAACAAAAACACAGAGTCTAATGCGAGAGCTTTTTCAAGTCTTCAGTGCTCCTCTCGTCTCAGTAGACCTCTCTCATATATTTGTGTACAGGTCAGCTGGAGGTACACAGCTGATGGTAATTTAAGTAGGGAGCTGCGTCAGAATGCATGGGCTTCAAAGGAAAAAGTCAAGGTTTATTCCATGCTGAAAAGAGAAGGAAACACAATGTTTCAGCTGTGGAGCCTTATTTGATTGTGACTCGAAGTAAACCTTTACTTCTTCGTTTGATGTTAATTTATCTCCATCAGATACCTAATAATATCTAAACTTGACAGTTGCTTTCAGTAGCTAAAGACACTGCTCCAGGTGAGGCTCGAACTCACAACCTCGGCATAACTTCGCTGTGCACTGCTGTATAAGTACCGCGCGCTGACCGATTGCGCCACTGGAGCTGTGCGAAGTGTGCTCCTCATACAGACTGACGCTGCAGAAACACAGGGTGAAAACGGTTTCGGTTGTGGATCCATTAACATGGGGAACACTGAAATAGCAAGGAGAATACAAGAAAAGAAACTGAAAGAATTGTGCTAACAGCAAAGGAGGACGGAGGGAGGTGGTCGGACAAGTAAATCAGCCTGGTAGATTGTTTGTAGCGACATTTTTGAGTCAATCGGCACACGGATTTCTCTTCATGTGCCTTAAACTGTGCAGTTTGTATTTTCGTTGTAGATAGGTTTCTTCAGACGTCCAGTAAAGTGACAATAATGGAGAACTAGCTGACGCACCCCGTCGTGAAGACCCTCTGTAAGGTGATTACACGTTTCATTTTCAAGTCGCCTCCTTTACACGCAATTGCTTCCCCGACACTGAGAGAACATGAGAAATGGCTTCAATTTTCAATGTGAAGCGCAGTTCAGGCTCGATGGCTTCACATCTCCAATCAATCAAA